>NC_059424.1:22660000-22667940 GCF_905220565.1 Melitaea cinxia | reverse complement strand
TAACCTAACCTAACCTAACCTAACCTAACCTAACCTAACCTAACCTAACCTAACCTAACCTAACCTAACCTAACCTAACCTAACCTAACCTAACCTAACCTAACCTAACCTAACCTAACCTAACCTAACCTAACCTAACCTAACCTAACCTAACCGAACCTAACCTAACCTAACCTAACCTAACCGAACCTAACCTAACCTAACCTAACCTAACCTAACCTAACCTAACCTAACCTAACCTAACCTAACCTAACCTAACCGAACCTAACCTAACCTAACCTAACCTAACCTAACCTAACCTAACCTAACCTAACCAGTAGCGCCCCGCCCGCCACCGAGAACGGTCGATTTTGCACGTGCTCCGCAAATTTTTAATCTTCAAAAATCAATTTAAGTGGTATTTTCTTATCGTAGAATCGAGTGAGTGGTATCAAAAGTTGCGTCTCGACGCGCCCCACCCGGTGGTGTAATTTGTTTTCTCGGAAAACTACTATAAATAAGTGAAAAAGTGGAAAAACCGTGAAAAACAACAAACACGTGTAAAAACCGCATTTAGATAAGTTTGTGTAGAGTATAAAACCGTGATTTTTCGACTATTCGTGACTGTTAATATATCAAAAGTTGTGTAGTGCAGTGCTCTAAATATATCCTAAAACAGTTCAGTGCAAAACAATATATTGGAAATAGTTATAAGTGAAAAACTGCAAAGTAGCCGCAACCGTAAAGTTGTAACGAGAACGCTGTGGAAACGAAATCGACAACCCATAGTTTTTATTGCACCATCTGAAAGGTCTTATTTAGACCTTTCATTAGACACCGAGTTTGGATTTTTCTCGCGCTTGAGCGTCGAAATATAAGCAAAAAACCAGGTGTCACGTTTCCACGTGCTCCCACTTCCCGAGGCGCGAGGGGGAAGTGTCATACAGCAAACGACGCGGCACGGCGAGGCGGTTGCAGTGGCGCTTACAGCACGTCAAAAAGTTAAGTACATCCGAAGATATTCAATTTTGAAAATTTCGTCACTTTTCACTTAAGTTTTATTCCAAAAGTAAAGCGACGACCCCCCCAAAATTTTACTAAATTTTATTTGTCTCAATTAGGCCAACGTACATACCAAATTTCAAAATTTTTGGATAAGTAGTTTTTAAGTTATTAATTTTTGAAGTTAAGGGTGAGCACGAGGGGGTGCTCCCCGCGGTTGAATATCGTCGGAAGTGTCTTCATAAGTTAGATATAAGTGCATATAGTAGCCTTAATTTTTTACAGAATTTTTGTATCATTTTTTATAGTTTTAATATTAATTTAAGTGTTAAAATAGCAGTTTTTTCACCCCCAAAAATCGGGGGTTGATTTTAAAATTTTAATTTTAGCATAGTTGGGAAGATCTTAAAAAGACCTTTCACCTGACCCCAAACACGGGGTGTTTCGGGTAACGGGGGCCGAATTGGGCAGCTTTGAATTTCTTGGCGGCCATATTGGTCGCCATTTTGAAAAATTTAAAACGGTCATAACTCCGTCAATTTCGATCGCATTGACTCGGGGTTTTCGACGGAGTCATAGTCAAGTTGAGACCTGTGTCTGGAGACACTGAGCGGCTCTGCGTAGAGTCAACCCCCCGATCCTGTTTTTTGGACCGGGAGAGGACGGAGCAGCTCGAGACCATAACGGAGAGCCGTCGCACGGGTTCCTGCGATCAGCGGTTCCCGAAATATCGAATTTCTATTTTTTAAAGAAGTAGTTTGGGCTTTCGGTGCCGATCAAGAAGGAAAATAGAAGATAAGATATCTCGGGAACCGCTGGTCGTAGAGCGACGCGGTTTTCTCCATTGACCGTCCCCTTTCAAGGGCTTCCTTTCCATCCTGGTCGCGAGACTCTACGTAGAGTCGCTTACAAAGGTAGAGTTTTTCTCCACTTTTGATAGCTGTAAGTTTTAGAATTGGTATAGGGTAAACACCTGGGCATACCTCCTCCCCTTTTTAAACATCCCTATTCCTAAAAACACCCAAAATGGCGGATAAACCTCCCACCAACCCTTCTCGTAAACCTGCGGCGGTAAATTCAGCCGAACCGGGCCCTTCTGGCGCACAGGCGCCAAGATGCCCGGGGAAAACGACGCTCGACCCCCAACGAAAAACCGGAGCGGCGGAGGCGACGCGCGGCCAGAAGACCAGCGCTAGGAGTCCGTCGAACGCCTCGGCAAAATCCAAGGGGTCCCTCAGAGAGAAAGTCTTGAGGAAGGCCTCGAGACAGGTCACTCTCTCTGAGAGCGAGCTCCTCAGGTCTCCAGACGTGAACATCCTTGATCACGATCCCCTTCTGGAGACATTCGATCTGCCCGGCACCATAGAGAGCACGGTCACCGACACCGAAGACCGTTTGTCGGAGGCATCTGACACCTCGCACTGCAGCCGGGATAGCTTGCTGCCCTCCCACATACGGGGCCACGGGGCCCACATGGACGAAGCCACGCGATACGCCACCGAGCTGCTTCAGAGGGGAAAAACCGCGCTGGAGGAGGCAGGGAACATGCGGAGAGAGAATAAGGCCACCGCCACGGAGTGCCTCCAGTCCCTCTACGAGACTGTGCTGGCCCTGTCCGACTCCAGGTCGCGCCACAAGTGCAGCCTGGAGAAGGAAAGAGGCAGACATGCCCAGGAACTTATACGGGCCGAGAGGGCGCATGCCGCTGAGATGGCAGCGATGCGGAAAACACTGGCCGAGCAACTGGCCAAAGCCACGGAGGACCTCGAGCGGAACCAGATAGCTATAGATCAGGTCCAGAAGTGGCTCAATTACGAGACTGCCGGTCCTTTCCAGGACATTCACGAGGCCGCCAAAGTCATCCGGCGGCTCGAGAGAGTCCTAGAGGAGGGACGACAGAGCGAGCAGGACCCAAGGGCGGATTCGGCGAGTGAGGAAAAGATCAGGAACATCAGGGTCGAGATCCAAAAACTTCACACCACAATGAACTCGGTGTCGAATCAAATTGACTGTCTTAGGCGCACAATAGAGATAACTTCCCCTAAGAATAGACCGCACCCCGCCAGAGCTGACGACCAACTGACGCGTATAGAGGAGGCCCTGGACACAAAAATCGACACCATCCTTAGAGAATTAGACACCTTAAAGAAGGCGGTCCAGGAAGGCGGAGGACCATCAGCCGCGCAGACCTCCGCCCACGGCGCATTTTTGGACCTGGAGCCTATCAAGGCGGAAATAAGAGCCGGTATAAGCAAGATAGACTCCAGTGTTAACCAGATACTGGAACCGTGCCTGATGGCCGGGGCTGGCGTGGAGGAGGCCAGAAAGGAGATCCGCAAATCCGTGGACATGGTGGCGGATATTGCCGCACCCATACGGGTGGCGGTTGAGAAATTAACTCACGACCTCGTATCATTAAACCAGCCGACCCAGCAACGAGATCTCCCAGGGACAGGGGACGCCTATACTGCCAGACACATCCATGCGGGCAAACCATCCTCGGACTATCCTGGTCGGCAGGGCACAAAACAGCAAAAAGTTGAGATGCCCACGTACGCGAGAGTGGCGGCCACACCCCGGTACTCCCTGGTGGTAGAATCCAAGGACCCCAGACACACTAGCGCGGAGGTCGTAAAGGAGATCAAGTCAACAGTTAACGTTATAGACCTGGGGATTGGTATAAGTCAGCTGCGGGGAACAAGGAACAAGAAGGTGGTCATCGGGTGCGAAAGTGAACCGGACCGTAAAATCTTAGGTACAGCCCTTAAAAAACACACGGATTCGCTGACGATCACCCAACCGAGGCCTAAAAACCCCCAACTGAGGCTGCACGGGGTAATCAACGACCTTTCTAACGAACAGATAGAGAAAGCGGTAATGAAACAAAACACAAAAGCCCTCCAGAACATCCCGGAGGACTCCAAAAAAGTCAGGGTCCTCAGGAGAACAAAGACGAGAAAGCCCGAAACCTGTGGGGTTATTCTGGAGGTGGACCCGCAAATATGGAAGACACTAGTAGATCAGAAAGTGAAGATTGGCTTCCAAAGTGTCATAGCCACAGACCAGTCCCCAGTAGTCCAATGTTTTAGGTGTCTGAAATTTGGACATCTAGCTCGCGATTGCGATGCGGAATCCACCTGCGGATACTGCGGTGAAAACCATGACACCCGCCAGTGCAGGAGGGATAACATCGAACCCAAATGTGGCAACTGCGTTGCGGCGCGAGGAACCATCACAAATCACCCCGCATACAGTTCCGACTGCCCGGAGTGGCGCAAGTGGGACCGGATCGCCAGATCCTCCATAAATTACGACTGCTAAAGCACCGGGCCCACTTGCTATCACAATTGTCCAAGTGAATCTGGGAAGAGGATACGCAGCCACCAAGGAGGCCATCGCAGAGGCTGAGACCCGCAACACCTCGATCCTTCTGCTGCAGGAGCCATATGTCGGTGCGAAAGGATTCGTTACCTCTAACCACCGGGTTATTCAGTGGACAGGGGCCGACTCGACAAATCCTGTCAAGTCGGCCGCTGTGATATTGGACAAAAACATCGTTATCACAGAAGACCAATCCCATCAAAGCGGCAATGTCGTGGGGTTCAAGGTGTCTCTAAACAACTTCCGCGCAGGCATAGTAAACATCTACCTCGAGGGCGATAAAGACATCGAACCGCACCTCGACCGCATAGCTGCCATCTCTAATAACATCAATGAGGACAAACTCATACTGGCGGGAGACACCAACGCCAAGAGCATGTGGTGGGGATGCGATGAGGACGACGAGAGGGGAGCAGAGTTTGTGCAGCTACTCGCACAGCTTGAGCTACAGGTCCTCAATGTAGGAAACACTCCAACTTTTCACACATACCGGGGTACACGGCTCTACACTAGCATTGTGGATGTCACGGCCTGCTCCCCAGACCTCTTGCCGAGAATCACCGACTGGCGCGTCGACGAGGACTCCGCGGTGCTTACTGACCACCGTAAAATAGTGTACAGCATAAATCTAGACGCCGACCATACTTACATCCCAGACCCATCCACCAAAATATATAATACCAAAAAAGCAGACTGGCCTACTTTCCGAGCGGCCCTCGTCGACGCCCTAAATCGGCGCAATATAAACATTCAAACCATTCAAGCCACATCATCCACCGAACAAATCGAAAACCTGGCTCGTGAATATCAGGAGGCTATCACCGCGGCCTGCAAGGAAGCAATACCTCCTATTAAAAGGGAGAAGAAACAAAACAAGAACAAATGGTGGAACCCGGAACTGAATGAGATGAAAGTCAATATAAAACGCATTAAAAGGAGGATCAAACACGCAAACCCGGAGAGAAGAGTGGCACTAATAGAAGACCTAAGAACAAAAAAGACAACTTATAAGGAAAGCATAGAGGCAGCCATCACCCAAAGTTGGAAATCGTTCTGTACCAAACAGGAGCACGAGTCCATGTGGGATGGAATTTTCAGGGTTATAAGACGCTCATCAAAAAGGGAAGGTGATAAATTACTCAGGTCTCCCACCGAACCCACCAAAACCCTGAACCCTGAATCCTCGGCCCTCCTGTTGGCGGAAACTTTCTTCCCGAGCGACGATATCGCCACCGACAACACTCAGCAGGCCCAGCTTAGAAAGCGCATTGGGGAGGAGATTGCAATTGACTGTACTCCAATGCCCTTCACCACCACAGAGCTCGAGGCAGTATGGGCAAAGATGAATCCAAAAAAGGCTCCAGGAGTGGACGGATTCACGTCGGACATTTGTGAGCAGGCCTTTAGAACTGAACCTGAAGTACTTTTAGCTATTTATAACAGGTGCCTCCAGAGGAGCGTCTTCCCACGAATATGGAAACGAGCTAGAATCAAGATAATCCCAAAGCCGGGGAAAGCAGACTATCAGACCCCGAAATCGTATAGACCCATAGGGTTGCTCCCGGTTTTGGGAAAGGCTCTTGAAAAGATGATGGCTACAAGAATACTCTGGGAGTTGGGGCGTAACGGGCAAATTAGCCCAAGACAGTATGGATTCCTTCCACAGAGGAGCACCGAGGACGCCCTTTACGACGCTGTTGACCTCATCAAAAGTGGAATACAGGAGAAGCTCATCGTCGCAGTGGTCTCCCTAGACATCGAGGGAGCTTTCGATAACGCCTGGTGGCCTGCGATTCTATATGAACTAAAAAGTGCAAATATCGACAAAACACTGTATAACCTGGCAAAACATTACCTTTCAGGGAGAGCGATTGAGATCAACTATGCGGGGGCCACTGCGACGAAGGAAACGAACAGGGGGTGCATCCAGGGGTCGACCGCGGGACCACTACTGTGGAACCTGCTGCTGAACCCCTTGCTTAAAGCTATGGACGAATCTGACGTACACATCCAGGCCTTCGCAGATGACATATTGTTGGTCGCGAAGGGGCTAACAGGGGCCGAACTCGAAAATAAATTAAATCCAGCGTTAGAGTTCGTCACCACATGGGGCCAGCAAAATAAGTTAAAATTCTCAGCAGGCAAGACACAAGCTATCTTATTAACCAGAAAACTGAAGCACGAAATACCTAAAATTAAAATAAATGACACCGAGATCAACTTCACACCGGACATCAAAATATTGGGACTAACTATAGATAAAAACTTAAATTTTCTAAAACACATAGAGCAAACTACTGTCAAGGTTATTAACGTATATAAAGCAGTTAGCAGAACGGCGAGAGCCCAATGGGGCCTAAACCCGGAAATCATAAAAACTATCTACATAGCGGTAATTGAACCCATGATGCTGTACGGGTCTAATGTCTGGGGCATGAACGCCCACCGCAAGCAAATTAGAACCAGACTCGACAGAATCGCCAGACTTTTTGCCAACTTAATAAGCAAATCACACCGCACTTCCTCCTTAATGTCTGGCTGTATTCTGTCGGGAATTCTCCCCCTAGACCTTAGGGCCGTGGAGCAGAGGGAGCTCTATCTAGTAAAAAGGGGTAAGCCTCTGCCAACTCTCCCTGGTAGAGAGCTAGAAATGAGGGCGAGCCCATTCCATCTTCCACACCCCGCTCTCCGGGAGAAGTTTATGTTCAATGACATCAGTGGACGGGTCGAATTGGTTAAAGTGGACACACACGACACGCAAATCTACACCGACGGAAGCAAGCTTGAGGGCAAAGTGGGTGGCGCTGTGACATACTGGCAGGACGGCAGGGAAACGGGACATGCTAAGTTCTCGCTGCCGGACTACTGCAGCGTGTTCCAGGCGGAGATGGTGGCCATCTACAGAGCCCTCAAGCTCATGACAACAAAGAAGTCCCTAAAAACAGCAGCGGTGCTCAGCGATTCGAAGTCGGCACTGATGTGCCTGGCCGACCCGAACAGTCTGAACCCCATAGCCCAAAAAATTAGAGACAAGATTGCGGACCTCAAAGCCACCGGGGGACAAATAAGCTTATTTTGGGTCAAAGCACACGACACGATCCCTGGCAATGAGAGAGCGGACGAATTAGCCAAGGAAGCTGCAACAAAACTTAAAGCTAGACATGCATATGACCTGTTCCCGCTCTCTCATGCCAAAAGAAATCTGAGGGACGCGACAGTCCAAGAATGGCAGAAAAGATACGAGGAAGCCGCCGCGGGCGGAACAACAAGGATGTTTTTCCCTGATGTAAGAGTGGCCCACAAAATAATCAAAAAGATCAGAATGGACAACTGCATGGCCCAACTATTCACCGGCCACGGAGGATTTAGGTCTTACCTTCACAAAAGAAAAATTTGCAGCACCCCGTGTTGCGAATGCGACAATGAAACGGAAGAAACGGTGGAACACATCCTACTCGATTGCCCGAGGTTCTGTATATTAAGACACGATATAGGCAACGAAACAGATACCAACATAGAGAAGCACAATCTGCCCTCACTCATCGAGAATGACCGCCACAGGAACAAGTTTTTATCCT